>NC_060189.1:4954006-4966506 GCF_021184085.1 Oncorhynchus gorbuscha
CTAGGGTATTCAGTTACTGGCCCAATGCTATTAACCTCTAAGCTACCTGCATTACCAAGGGGTTCACATTTTTCCAAATAGGGTCCCCTGCATTTTCTAGTGTCAATTTGGGGTCATCTGTAGAAAAAGTTTAGGGACCCCTGACATAGCAGCAAGTCCGGTTACCGACCAGACACGCAGGGCATTAGCCTGGTGGCCACTACTTTTTATGTCAAGTGTATTTCACCATGTCTCAACAGACTTTACAGAACAAATGATTTTAAAAAAATATTGAATTATAATAATGAATAAATAAAAACAAGACACAACAAAGGTCATGGAATAGAGTTCAAAGATGACCAGTCTGGCAGGAAATCAGAAGACATGGATGACAGGGAGGACAGGGATGACAGGGATGATAACGGTTGATCTGGCTCAGGTTAAAGGAGACATGCCATTCCACAGATAATTTTTTTTCTTCACCAAAGAAAACAAGTGATACACAACAAATACAGACAAAACTTGGACACATCACATCAACTGAACAAAAAACGAGGAAGTAGAGGTTATGTTTACAATTACAGCGTGTCAGAGAACATTCCCAGTGGCATCCATCACATTCAAATTGAATGTCAATAAGTCAGATGTGAAGTTTTAAGTGGACACTAGGGGGCAGTGTAACCACAAGGAACAGGTCAGATTGCTGAAAGCTGTAGGACTTAAAGTCTTGTTCTCTGTATCTCAAAGTACACAGACTAGACACATTATTTACCTTTATTTAACTAGGCAAATCAGTTTAGAACTAATTCTTATTTCAATGACGGCCTAGGATTAGGTGGAGCTATTGTAAAAGTGACTCGGTTACCTGTTGTAGTCCTGTCAGGAACCAGACCAGTCCTGCTAGACACACCTGTGACTCAGTTACCTGACTGTAGTCCTGCTAGACACAGTGACTCAGCTACCTGTTGTAGTCCTGCTAGACACAGTGACTCAGCTACCTGTTGTAGTCCTGCTAGACACAGTGACTCAGTTACCTGTTGTAGTCCTGCTAGACACAGTGACTCAGTTACCTGTTGTAGTCCTGCTAGACACAGTGACTCAGTTACCTGTTGTAGTCCTGCTAGACACAGTGACTCAGCTACCTGTTGTAGTCCTGCTAGACACAGTGACTCAGTTACCTGTTGTAGTTCTGCTAGACACAGTGACTCAGTTACCTGTTGTAGTCCTGCTAGACACAGTGACTCAGTTACCTGTTGTAGTCCTGCTAGACACAGTGACTCAGTTACCTGTTGTAGTCCTGCTAGACACAGTGACTCAGTTACCCTGTTGTAGTCCTGCTAGACACAGTGACTCCAGCTAGACACCTGTTACCTGTTGTAGTCCTGCTAGACACAGTGACTCAGTTACCCGTTGTAGTCCTGCTAGACACAGTGACTCAGCTACCTGTTGTAGTCCTGCTAGACACAGTGACTCAGCTACCTGTTGTAGTCCTGCTAGACACAGTGACTCAGTTACCTGTTGTAGTCCTGCTAGACACAGTGACTCAGCTACCTGTTGTAGTCCTGCTAGACACAGTGACTCAGTTACCTGTTGTAGTCCTGCTAGACACAGTGACTCAGCTACCTGTTGTAGTCCTGCTAGACACAGTGACTCAGTTACCTGTTGTAGTCCTGCTAGACACAGTGACTCAGTTACCTGTTGTAGTCCTGCTAGACACAGTGACTCAGTTACCTGTTGTAGTCCTGCTAGACACAGTGACTCAGTTACCTGTTGTAGTCCTGCTAGACACAGTGACTCAGCTACCTGTTGTAGTCCTGTCTGTGGTTCAGATGTTGGAGATAAATCATTAACCGTCTTGTACCACCATCATGTGGCCAAACTATAGCAATGTATTAAAGGGGCAATTTGCAGTTGCTACATTATCTTGGAGATTGTAATTTTTTTAATGATATGTACCCAATGATTCTAGAATAATATAATTAATACACACCTAATGAGCATCGTTCAACTGTCTTACTCCATTAGAACCCAAAAATATAAACTTGATTACTCCATTGTTTGTTAACAAACACTGTATAGCCTCTAAACATGGTTAAAACTATCATTTTCACATCATGGATTGTCATTCTTTGTATCCATAGCTCTGTCTATGAATTTGAGAGTGGTTGCATTTCTCAAGCCCCATCCTCTCAGCTGTTTACCAAAACAATCGCATGGTGGCGTCTTTTTTTTTTTTTTTTAATCTGCAGATTACCCCTTTAACGATTGGTGAACGATTTAATTATTTAATTATTAGAAAGTGGTTGTGGGTTTATCCCTGGTGGTTGCTTTTGGATATTTATCGTTTTATAATAAAGCCCTCTGCCGCCCCCTGCTGGATATATTACAAGTGTAGATCGGAGTGTGTATTTGTATTTATTATGGATCACAATTAGCTGCCACCTTCTCTTCTTGGGGTCCGGCAATATTAAGGGAGTTATACAATTTTAAAAACATTACAATACATTTGTAACAGATTTCACAACACACCAAGCGTGTGTCTTTAGGTCCATACTCTACGACCACATCTCTATTGTCCCATTGCAGCAATATGTTGGACTAAAGACAGAAAACCTCTCATCCCGATAGAGCGTCTTAGCTGTGTAGATGTCAGTTGTTTTATATAGAGAGGATGAGGATAGTCAGTTCAGTTCTTTGTCTTAGTATTTAAGGAGCTGCGTGTGTGTGTGTTGTAATGCATAATCACTTTACTGCGTACTGTTTCTATGTTGTCGTGTGTCCTGCTGGATTTGAGCTTTTAAACAATCAAAATGTACCAGACAAGATTGTGTCCTTCCTGCCTCCTGTCTCTTTTCTTACAGTCCTCCAGTCCTCCCCCTCTTCCGATCCAAAATAATATTCCCCCCTCATCTTCTTTTGGCTTGGCCTGAGATGAAGATGTGTCTGTCATATGGTCTGAAGGTATTACTCCACCCCCCCCACCCCCCCACCCTCCGTCCGCTATAATTCAATGTTTCCAATCTTTCTAATCTAAAAATGTATTGTTCATTTTGTAATACCATCAAGAGACTTGCCTGCATGGATCAATTTGTGAATATTACGATCGTTTTAGTTCATTCTAACAATATGCGTTTCAGAGAAAAAACACATGTAGTATCAAATGAATCTGGAGTGTCCACATTAATAAAGCCAGTCCCCCCCCCATTATTGATACATTTAAAGGGAAGTGATTCTACCTTCTTGGTCGTTCTCTTTAGTCACGTTGATGATTCTAGAGATCGTTATGCATCATTATGCTTAAACTTTTAGTTGTGTTTGGGGCTGATGGAAAGAGCAGCCATTTTGTACAAATGATTCACCTTTTCTATGTTTTTGTACAAATGATTCACCTTTTCTATGTTTTGTACAAATGATTCACCTTTTCTATGTTTTTGTACAAATGATTCACCTTTTCTATGTTTTGTACAAATGATTCACCTTTTCTATGTTTTGTACAAATGATTCACCTTTTCTATGTTTTGTACAAATGATTCACCTTTTCTATGTTTTTGTACAAATGATTCACCTTTTCTATGTTTTTCTACAAATGATTCACCTTTTCTATGTTTTTCTACAAATGATTCACCTTTTCTATGTGCGTCCTGACGGACGAGATATGTTTCCTGGAACATCGTAATATCAACATGTTTCTTTGCATCAAGACAGCTGGGATGGTTTAGTAAGGACAGTTGAGGCCTAGCTAGCATTGCCATTGTGTAAGGACAGTTGAGGCCTGGCTAGCGTTGCCATTGTGTAAGGACAATTGAGGCCTGGCTAGCGTTGCCATTGTGTAAGGACAGTTGAGGCCTGGCTAGCGTTGCCATTGTGTAAGGACATTTGAGTTGAGGCCTGGACAGTTGAGGCCTAGTTACCATTGTGTAAGGACAGTTGAGGCCTGGCTAGCGTTGCCATTTTGTAAGGACAGTTGAGGCCTAGCTAGCGTTGCCATTGCATAAGGACAGTTGAGGCCTAGCTAGCGTTGCCATTGCATAAGGACAGTTGAGGCCTAGCTAGCGTTGCCATTGTGTAAGGACAGTTGAGGCCTAGCTAACGTTGCCATTGTGTAAGGACAGTTGAGGCCTAGCTAACGTTGCCATTGTGTAAGGACAGTTGAGGCCTAGCTAACGTTGCCATTGTGCATAAGGACAGTTGAGGCCTGCCATTGCTAAGGACAGTTGAGGCCTAGCTAGCGTTGCCATTGTGTAAGGACAGTTGAGGCCTAGCTAACGTTGCCATTGTGTAAGGACAGTTGAGGCCTAGCTAACGTTGCCATTGTGTAAGGACAGTTGAGGCCTAGCTAACGTTGCCATTGTGTAAGGACAGTTGAGGCCTAGCTAGCGTTGCCATTGTGCATTTCTTATTTTTTTAAAATAAGTGATATAATTATTGTAATTGTTATCTTTAGTGTTGATAAGCCTATGGATGTGTAACACAAAAAGCAGGACCTACAGGGAGACCCACTCATTGGTCGTTCCACACCCAGAACCATTCCACCTCTTCACTCCTCCTCCCTCTCTCAGCTACTGGTGCAAAATTTACCTGATATTGTTCCTTTTAATACAGTGAACATCCCACCTTAATGTGATTTAATATGTTGACATTTCAAACAAAGTTAATTCAAAGTTATTTTGCAAGAGAAAGACAACATAAAGACAACAGAAAGACAACCTTAAGACAACATAAAGACAACATAAAGACAACCTTAAGACAACATAAAGACAACATAAAGACAACAGAAAGACAACAGAAAGACAACCTTAAGACAACATAAAGACAACATAAAGACAAGAGAAAGACAACATAAAGACAACATAGAGACAAGAGAAAGACAACATAAAGACAACATAAAGACAACCTTAAGACAACATAAAGACAACATAAAGACAACAGAAAGACAACCTTAAGACAACATAAAGACAACATAAAGACAACCTTAAGACAACATAAAGACAGGAGAAAGACAACATAAAGACAACATAGAGACAAGAGAAAGACAACATAAAGACAGGAGAAAGACAACATAAAGACAACATAAAGACAGGAGAAAGACAACATAAAGACAGGAGAAAGACAACATAAAGACAGGAGAAAGACAACATAAAGACAACATAAAGACAGGAGAAAGACAACATAAAGACAACATAAAGACAGGAGAAAGACAACATAAAGACAACATAAAGACAGGAGAAAGACAACATAAAGACAACATAAAGACAAGAGAAAGACAACATAAAGACAGGAGAAAGACAACATAAAGACAGAGAAAGACAACATAAAGACAAGAGAAAGACAACATAAAGACAGGAGAAAGACAACATAAAGACAAAAGACAACATAAAGACAACAGAAAGACAGGATAAAGACAAAAGACAACATAAAGACAAGAGAAAGACAACATAAAGACAACATAAAGACAGGAGAAAGACAACATAAAGACAGGAGAAAGACAACATAAAGACAAGAGAAAGACAGCATAAAGACAAGGAGAAAGACAACATAAAGACAAGAAAGACAACATAAAGACAACATAAAGACAGGAGAAAGACAACATAAAGACAGGAGAAAGACAACATAAAGACAGGAGAAAGACAACATAAAGACAACATAAAGACAGGAGAAAGACAACATAAAGACAGGAGAAAGACAACATAAAGACAGGAGAAAGACAACATAAAGACAAGAGAAAGACAACATAAAGACAACATAAAGACAAGAGAAAGACAACATAAAGACAGGAGAAAGACAACATAAAGACAAGAGAAAGACAACAGAAAGACAGGATAAAGACAACATAAAGACAAGAGAAAGACAACATAAAGACAACATAAAGACAAGAGAAAGACAACATAAAGACAGGAGAAAGACAACATAAAGACAAGAGAAAGACAACATAAAGACAGGAGAAAGACAACATAAAGACAACAGAAAGACAACATAAAGACAAGGAGAAAGACAACATAAAGACAAGAAAGAAAGACAACATAAAGACAGGAGAAAGACAACATAAAGACAACATAAAGACAGGAGAAAGACAGGAGAAAGACAACATAAAGACAACATAAAGACAACATAAAGACAACATAAAGACAACATAAAGACAAGAGAAAGACAACATAAAGACAAGAGAAAGACAACATAAAGACAACATAAAGACAGGAGAAAGACAACATAAAGACAGGAGAAAGACAACATAAAGACAACATAAAGACAGGAGAAAGACAACATAAAGACAGGAGAAAGACAACATAAAGACAACATAAAGACAACATAAAGACAGGAGAAAGACAACATAAAGACAACATAAAGACAGGAGAAAGACAACATAAAGACAACATAAAGACAGGAGAAAGACAACATAAAGACAGGAGAAAGACAACATAAAGACAAGAGAAAGACAACATAAAGACAACATAAAGACAACATAAAGACAGGAGAAAGACAACATAAAGACAACATAAAGACAGGAGAAAGACAACATAAAGACAGGAGAAAGACAACATAAAGACAACATAAAGACAGGAGAAAGACAACATAAAGACAGGAGAAAGACAACATAAAGACAGGAGAAAGACAACATAAAGACAGGAGAAAGACAACATAAAGACAGGAGAAAGACAACATAAAGACAAGAGAAAGACAACATAAAGACAACATAAAGACAAGAGAAAGACAACATAAAGACAAGAGAAAGACAACATAAAGACAACATAAAGACAAGAGAAAGACAACATAAAGACAGGAGAAAGACAACATAAAGACAAGAGAAAGACAGCATAAAGACAAGAGAAAGACAACATAAAGACAACATAAAGACAACATAAAGACAGGAGAAAGACAACATAAAGACAGGAGAAAGACAACATAAAGACAGGAGAAAGACAACATAAAGACAACATAAAGACAGGAGAAAGACAACATAAAGACAGGAGAAAGACAACATAAAGACAGGAGAAAGACAACATAAAGACAAGAGAAAGACAACATAAAGACAACATAAAGACAAGAGAAAGACAACATAAAGACAGGAGAAAGACAACATAAAGACAAGAGAAAGACAACATAAAGACAACATAAAGACAAGAGAAAGACAACATAAAGACAACATAAAGACAAGAGAAAGACAACATAAAGACAAGAGAAAGACAACATAAAGACAAGAGAAAGACAACATAAAGACAGGAGAAAGACAACATAAAGACAAGAGAAAGACAACATAAAGACAAGAGAAAGACAACATAAAGACAAGAGAAAGACAACATAAAGACAGGAGAAAGACAACATAAAGACAACATAAAGACAGGAGAAAGACAGGAGAAAGACAACATAAAGACAGGAGAAAGACAACATAAAGACAACCTTAAGACAACATAAAGACAACATAAAGACAACATAGAGACAAGAGAAAGACAACATAAAGACAAGAGAAAGACAACATAAAGACAACATAAAGACAGGAGAAAGACAACATAAAGACAGGAGAAAGACAACATAAAGACAACATAAAGACAGGAGAAAGACAACATAAAGACAGGAGAAAGACAACATAAAGACAACATAAAGACAACATAAAGACAGGAGAAAGACAACATAAAGACAACATAAAGACAGGAGAAAGACAACATAAAGACAACATAAAGACAAGAGAAAGACAACATAAAGACAGGAGAAAGACAACATAAAGACAAGAGAAAGACAACATAAAGACAACATAAAGACAACATAAAGACAGGAGAAAGACAACATAAAGACAGGAGAAAGACAACATAAAGACAGGAGAAAGACAACATAAAGACAACATAAAGACAGGAGAAAGACAACATAAAGACAGGAGAAAGACAACATAAAGACAGACAAGAGAAAGACAACATAAAGACAAGAGAAAGACAACATAAAGACAACATAAAGACAAGAGAAAGACAACATAAAGACAGGAGAAAGACAACATAAAGCCAAGAGAAAGACAACATAAAGACAGGAGAAAGACAACATAAAGACAAGAGAAAGACAACATAAAGACAGGAGAAAGACAACATAAAGACAAGAGAAAGACAACATAAAGACAGGAGAAAGACAACATAAAGACAACATAAAGACAGGAGAAAGACAGGAGAAAGACAACATAAAGACAACCTTAAGACAACATAAAGACAACATAAAGACAACATAGAGACAAGAGAAAGACAACATAAAGACAAGAGAAAGACAACATAAAGACAACATAAAGACAGGAGAAAGACAACATAAAGACAGGAGAAAGACAACATAAAGACAACATAAAGACAGGAGAAAGACAACATAAAGACAGGAGAAAGACAACATAAAGACAACATAAAGACAGGAGAAAGACAACATAAAGACAACATAAAGACAGGAGAAAGACAACATAAAGACAACATAAAGACAACATAAAGACAGGAGAAAGACAACATAAAGACAACATAAAGACAGGAGAAAGACAACATAAAGACAACATAAAGACAGGAGAAAGACAACATAAAGACAACATAAAGACAACATAAAGACAGGAGAAAGACAACATAAAGACAACATAAAGACAGGAGAAAGACAACATAAAGACAACATAAAGACAGGAGAAAGACAACATAAAGACAGGAGAAAGACAACATAAAGACAACATAAAGACAGGAGAAAGACAACATAAAGACAGGAGAAAGACAACATAAAGACAACATAAAGACAGGAGAAAGACAACATAAAGACAGGAGAAAGACAACATAAAGACAACATAAAGACAGGAGAAAGACAACATAAAGACAGGAGAAAGACAACATAAAGACAACATAAAGACAGGAGAAAGACAACATAAAGACAACATAAAGACAGGAGAAAGACAACATAAAGACAACATAAAGACAACATAGAGACAAGAGAAAGACAACATAAAGACAACAGAAAGACAACATAAAGCCAAGAGAAAGACAACATAAAGACAACATAAAGACAACAGAAAGACAACATAAAGACAACATAAAGACAACATAAAGACAGGAGAAAGACAACATAAAGAAAACATAAAGACAACATAGAGGCAACATAAAGACAGGAGAAAGACAACATAAAGACAGGAGAAAGACAACATAAAGACAACATAAAGACAGGAGAAAGACAACATAGAGACAGGAGAAAGACAACATAAAGACAGGAGAAAGACAACATAAAGACAACATAAAGACAGGAGAAAGACAACATAAAGACAGGAGAAAGACAACATAAAGACAGGAGAAAGACAACATAAAGACAACATAAAGACAGGAGAAAGACAACAAAGACAGGAGAAAGACAACATAAAGACAACATAAAGAAAGGAGAAAGACAACATAAAGACAGGAGAAAGACAACATAAAGACAGGAGAAAGACAACATAAAGACAACATAAAGACAGGAGAAAGACAACATAAAGACAGGAGAAAGACAACATAAAGACAACATAAAGACAACATAAAGACAGGAGAAAGACAACATAAAGACAGGAGAAAGACAACATAAAGACAACATAAAGACAACAGAAAGAAAGGAGAAAGACAACATAAAGACAGGAGAAAGACAACATAAAGACAGGAGAAAGACAACATAAAGACAGGAGAAAGACAACATAAAGACAACATAAAGACAGGAGAAAGACAACATAAAGACAACATAAAGACAACATAGAGACAAGAGAAAGACAACATAAAGACAACATAAAGACAACATAAAGACAACATAAAGACAACATAAAGACAGGAGAAAGACAACATAAAGACAGGAGAAAGACAACATAAAGACAACATAGAGGCAACATAAAGACAACATAAAGACAACATAAAGACAACATAAAGACAGGAGAAAGACAACATAAAGACAACATAAAGACAGGAGAAAGACAACATAAAGACAGGAGAAAGACAACATAAAGACAGGAGAAAGACAACATAAAGACAACATAAAGACAGGAGAAAGACAACATAAAGACAACATAAAGACAGGAGAAAGACAACATAAAGACAGGAGAAAGACAACATAAAGACAACATAGAGGCAACATAAAGACAACATAAAGACAACATAAAGACAACATAAAGACAGGAGAAAGACAACATAAAGACAACATGAAGACAACATAAAGACAACAGAAAGACAACAGAAAGACAACAGAAAGACAACATAAAGACAGGAGAAAGACAACATAAAGACAACATAAAGACAGGAGAAAGACAACATAAAGACAACATAAAGACAACATAAAGACAACATAAAGACAACAGAAAGACAACAGAAAGACAACATAAAGACAGGAGAAAGGCAACATAAAGACAGGAGAAAGACAACATAAAGACAGGAGAAAGACAACATAAAGACAACATAAAGACAGGAGAAAGACAACAGAGAGACAAGAGAAAGACAACATAAAGACAACATAAAGACAGGAGAAAGGCAACATAAAGACAGGAGAAAGACAACATAAAGACAGGAGAAAGACAACATAAAGACAACATAAAGACAGGAGAAAGACAGGAGAAAGCCAAGTGTTTCAATGCCACCGGATCCGAAACCTCATCTTGATGATTAAGACTTTATTTGAACCCTGAATCCATCCCTCCACCCCTCTTCCTTTCCTCCCTCTCCCTCCACCCCTCTTCCTTTCCTCCCCCTCCCTCCACCCCTCTTCCTTTCCTCCCTCTCCCTCCACCCCTCTTCCTTTCCTCCCTCTCCCTCCACCCCTCTTCCTTTCCTCCCTCTCCCTCCCCCTCTTCCTTTCCTCCCTCTCCCTCCACCCCTCTTCCTTTCCTCCCCCTCCCTCCACCCCTCTTCCTTTCCTCCCTCTCCCTCCACCCCTCTTCCTTTCCAGGAGAAAGACTCCCTCCACCCCTCTTCCTGTCCTCCCCCTCCCTCCACCCCTCTTCCTTTCCTCCCACTCCCTCCACCCCTCTTCCTGTCCTCCCCCTCCCTCCACCCCTCTTCCTCCCCCTCCATCCCTCTTCCATTCCTCCCCCTCCCTCCACCCCTCTTCCTTTCCCCCTCCCTCCACCCCTCTTCCTTTCCTCCGCCTCCCTCCACCCCTCTTCCTTCCCTCCCTCCCTCCCTCCCTCCCTCCCTCCCTCCCTCCCTCCCTCCCTCCCTCCCCCTCCCTCCCCCTCCCTCCCTCCCTCCCTCCCTCCCTCCCTCCCTCCCTCCCTCCCTCCCTCCCTCCCTCCCTCCCTCCCTCCCTCCCTCCCTCCACCCCTCTTCCTTCCTCCCCCTCCCTCCACCCCTCTTCCTGTCCTCCCCCTCCCTCCACCCCTCTTCCTTGCCTCCCCCTTCCCTCCCTGCTCTACTTAAAGTCCCCTTGACTCTGGTTCCAACCCCTAAATACTGATTGTGATTCGGAGAGCAGAGCATATGGAACAGGATGATAACTCTGAGATAGATTAGATGGTCCAGATTTTCATTTTGAATGAAAGAAAATGATAAGAAATATAAAAAATAAATCCTAAATTGATTAGTTCTGAAGGAGAAACTATGATAAAGCGTTCCAATCTAAAGTATTCTGGAAGGTCCGTCCCTTAAATCCCTCCCCCTGACAAATGAACGAAACGAGCTTAGCTCGGCCCTAAATCAAGCACCCGCCCTGTCTTGTCTGTCAGATATTATTATCGTTTTCCTCCTTCTACTTTCCCGACCTGTGTGTGTGAGAGAGCTGTCACTTCACTACCTTTGCTTTTTTCAGTAGCCTTTAAAGGAATTAAATTCACACTCAGTTACATTACGATGACTGGACAGTGGGTGTATTATATTGTATGAGCCTTGGCCAGAATGACTCATAGGAGCCGATCTCCTGAGGCAGCTTGGTGTACAGGTACACTCCATTTACTCTAGTCTATCTCCTTGATGCTCAGTTCCAAGCAGAGAAACACCCGATCCCATTTTTACAGTCTTTGTTACGACTTGGCCAGGGATAGAACTCCTAACCTTCCGATCTCAGTGCGGACACTGACCACAAGGCTACTGAATTGGTTAAATGGTCTATAGCTGATGAGATTCATTTGCCTCCCCTGTTATAGTACAAAGGGAAGGGGACAGCTTTTTAAGGGGAGGTGTGTGTGTCAGTGTGTGTGTGTGTGTCAGTGTGTGTGTGTGTGTGTGTGTGTGTGTCAGTGTGTGTGTGTGTGTGTCAGTGTGTGTGTGTGTGTGTGTGTGTGTGTGTGTGTGTGTGTGTGTGTGTGTGTGTGTGTGTGTGTGTGTGTGTGTGTGTGTGTGTGTGTGTGTGTGTGTGTGTGTGTGTGTGTGTGTGTGTGTGTGTGTGTGTGTGTGTGTGTGTGTGTGTGTGTGTGTGTGTGTGTGTGTGTGTGTGTGTGTGTGTGTGTGTCAGTGTGTGTGTGTGTGTGTGTGTCAGTGTGTGTGTGTGTGTCAGTGTGTGTGTGTGTGTGTCAATGTGTGTGTCAGAGCAGATTCTGTTTTATGGTCGTTTCCAGATGTTGGGACAGGGATGAGACCAGCACCACT
>NC_060189.1:4971506-4987591 GCF_021184085.1 Oncorhynchus gorbuscha
CTTATGCCAAGGTGAACGGTCCATAACGGATTATTCTATTGAGTTTCGCACTCTTGCTGCCTCTAGTGAGTGGAACGAGCCGGCGCTGCTCGCTCGTTTTCTGGAGGGACTCCACGCAGTGGTTAAGGATGAGATTCTCTCCCGGGAGGTTCCTTCAGATGTGGACTCTTTGATTGCTCTCGCCATCCGCATAGAACGACGGGTAGATCTTCGTCACCGGGCTCGTGGAAGAGAGCTCGCATCAACGGTGTTTCCCTGCTCCGCATCGCAACCATCTCCCTCCTCTGGCTCAGAGACTGAGCCCATGCAGCTGGGAGGGATTCGCATCTCGACTAAGGAGAGGGAACGGAGGATCACCAACCGCCTGTGCCTCTATTGCGGAGTTGCTGGACATTTTGTTAATTCATGTCCAGTAAAAGCCAGAGCTCATCTGTAAGCGGAGGGCTACAGGTGAGCGCAACTACTCAAGTCTCTCCATCAAAATCCTGTACTACTTTGTCGGTCCATCTACGCTGGACCGGTTCGGGTGCTACATGTAGTGCCTTGATAGACTCTGGGGCTGAGGGTTGTTTCATGGACGAAGCATGGGTTCGGAAACATGACATTCCTTTCAGAGAGTTAGAGAAGCCTACGCCCATGTTCGCCTTAGATGGTAGTCATCTTCCCAGTATCAGATTTGAGACACTACCTTTAACCCTCACAGTATCTGGTAACCACAGTGAGACTATTTCTTTTTTGATTTTCCGTTCACCGTTTACACCTGTTGTTTTGGGTCATCCCTGGCTAGTATGTCATAATCCTTCTATTAATTGGTCTAGTAATTCTATCCTATCCTGGAACGTTTCTTGTCATGTGAAGTGTTTAATGTCTGCCATCCCTCCCGTTTCTTCTGTCCCTACTTCTCAGGAGGAACCTGGCGATTTGACAGGAGTGCCGGAGGAATATCATGATCTGCGCACGGTCTTCAGTCGGTCCCGAGCCAACTCCCTTCCTCCTCACCGGTCGTATGATTGTAGTATTGATCTCCTTCCGGGGACCACTCCTCCTCGGGGTAGACTATACTCTCTGTCGGCTCCCGAACGTAAGGCTCTCGAGGATTATTTGTCTGTGTCTCTTGACGCCGGTACCATAGTGCCTTCTTCCTCTCCGGCCGGGGCGGGGTTCTTTTTGTTAAGAAGAAGGACGGTACTCTGCGCCCCTGCGTGGATTATCGAGGGCTGAATGACATAACGGTTAAGAATCGTTATCCGCTTCCCCTTATGTCATCAGCCTTCGAGATTCTGCAGGGAGCCAGGTGCTTTACTAAGTTGGACCTTCGTAACGCTTACCATCTCGTGCGCATCAGAGAGGGGGACGAGTGGAAAACGGCGTTTAACACTCCGTTAGGGCATTTTGAGTACCGGGTTCTGCCGTTCGGTCTCGCCAATGCGCCAGCTGTTTTTCAGGCATTAGTTAATGATGTTCTGAGAGACATGCTGAACATCTTTGTTTTTGTCTATCTTGACGATATCCTGATTTTTTCTCCGTCACTCGAGATTCATGTTCAGCACGTTCGACGTGTTCTACAGCGCCTTTTAGAGAATTGTCTCTACGTAAAGGCTGAGAAGTGCTCTTTTCATGTCTCCTCCGTTACTTTTCTCGGTTCCGTTATTTCCGCTGAAGGCATTCAGATGGATTCCGCTAAGGTCCAAGCTGTCAGTGATTGGCCCGTTCCAAGGTCACGTGTCGAGTTGCAGCGCTTTTTAGGTTTCGCTAATTTCTATCGGCGTTTCATTCGTAATTTCGGTCAAGTTGCTGCCCCTCTCACAGCTCTTACTTCTGTCAAGACGTGTTTTAAGTGGTCCGGTTCCGCCCAGGGAGCTTTTGATCTTCTAAAAGAACGTTTTACGTCCGCTCCTATCCTCGTTACTCCTGACGTCACTAGACAATTCATTGTCGAGGTTGGCGCTTCAGAGGTAGGCGTGGGAGCCATTCTATCCCAGCGCTTCCAGTCTGACGATAAGGTTCATCCTTGCGCTTATTTTTCTCATCGCCTGTCGCCATCTGAGCGCAACTATGATGTGGGTAACCGTGAACTGCTCGCCATCCGCTTAGCCCTAGGCGAATGGCGACAGTGGTTGGAGGGGGCGACCGTTCCTTTTGTCGTTTGGACAGACCATAAGAACCTTGAGTACATCCGTTCTGCCAAACGACTTAATGCCCGTCAAGCTCGTTGGGCGTTGTTTTTCGCTCGTTTCGAGTTTGTGATTTCTTACCGTCCGGGTAGCAAGAACACCAAGCCTGATGCCTTATCCCGTCTGTTTAGTTCTTCTGTGGCTTCTACTGATCCCGAGGGGATTCTTCCTTATGGGCGTGTTGTCGGGTTAACAGTCTGGGGAATTGAAGGACAGGTTAAGCAAGCACTCACGCACACTGCGTCGCCGCGCGCTTGTCCTAGTAACCTCCTTTTCGTTCCTGTTTCCACTCGTCTGGCTGTTCTTCAGTGGGCTCACTCTGCCAAGTTAGCTGGTCATCCCGGTGTTCGAGGCACTCTTGCGTCTATTCGCCAGCGCTTTTGGTGGCCGACTCAGGAGCGTGACACGCGCCGTTTCGTGGCTGCTTGTTCGGACTGCGCGCAGACTAAGTCGGGTAACTCTCCTCCTGCCGGTCGTCTCAGACCGCTCCCCATTCCTTCTCGACCATGGTCTCACATCGCCCTAGACTTCATTACCGGTCTGCCTTTGTCTGCGGGGAAGACTGTGATTCTTACGGTTGTCGATAGGTTCTCTAAGGCGGCACATTTCATTCCCCTCGCTAAACTTCCTTCCGCTAAGGAGACGGCACAAATCATTATCGAGAATGTATTCAGAATTCATGGCCTCCCGTTAGACGCCGTTTCAGACAGAGGCCCGCAATTCACGTCACAGTTTTGGAGGGAGTTCTGTCGTTTGATTGGTGCGTCCGTCAGTCTCTCTTCCGGGTTTCATCCCCAGTCTAACGGTCAAGCAGAGAGGGCCAATCAGACGATTGGTCGCATACTACGCAGCCTTTCTTTCAGAAACCCTGCGTCTTGGGCAGAACAGCTCCCCTGGGCAGAATACGCTCACAATTCGCTTCCTTCGTCTGCTACCGGGTTATCTCCGTTTCAGAGTAGTCTGGGTTACCAGCCTCCTCTGTTCTCATCCCAGCTTGCCGAGTCCAGCGTTCCCTCCGCTCAAGCGTTTGTCCAACGTTGTGAGCGCACCTGGAGGAGGGTGAGGTCTGCACTTTGCCGTTACAGGGCACAGACTGTGAGAGCCGCCAATAAACGCAGGATTAAGAGTCCAAGGTATTGTTGCGGCCAGAGAGTGTGGCTTTCCACTCGCAACCTTCCTCTTACGACAGCTTCTCGTAAGTTGACTCCGCGGTTCATTGGTCCGTTCCGTGTCTCCCAGGTCGTCAATCCTGTCGCTGTGCGACTGCTTCTTCCGCGACATCTTCATCGCGTCCATCCTGTCTTCCATGTGTCCTGTGTCAAGCCCTTTCTTCGCACTCCCGTTCGTCTTCCCTCCCCCCCTCCCGTCCTTGTCGAGAGCGCACCTATTTACAAGGTACATAAGATCATGGACATGCGTTCTCGGGGACGGGGTCACCAATACTTAGTGGATTGGGAGGGTTACGGTCCTGAGGAGAGGAGTTGGGTTCCGTCTCGGGACGTGCTGGACCGTTCACTCATTGATGATTTCCTCCGTTGCCGCCAGGATTCCTCCTCGAGTGCGCCAGGAGGCGCTCGGTGAGTGGGGGGGTACTGTCATGTTTTGTCATTGATTATCATGCCTTGTCCCTGTTCTTCTCCTTCTATTCGTTTCCCTCTGCTGGTCTTATTAGGTTCTTTCCCTCTTTCTATCCCTCTCTCTCCCCCTTCCTCTCTCACTCTCCCGCTCTCTCTTCTCTCTATCGTTCCGTTCCTGCTCCCAGCTGTTCCTATTCCCCTAATCAATCATTTAGTCTTCCCACACCTGTTCCCGATCCTTTTCCCTGATTAGAGTCCCTATTTCTCTCCTTGTTATTCGTTTCTGCCCTGTCGGTTCCTTGTCAATAATTCACCGTGCTGTGTTTGTGTATCGCCCTGTCGTGTCGTGTTTTCCTCAGATGCTGCGTGGTGAGCAGGTGTCTGAGTCTGTTTGGTTCAAGTGCCTTCCCGAGGCAACCTGCTGTTCACCTGCTGTTCAAGATCGAGTCTCCAGTTTGTCCTCGTCTTTTCGAGTGAAAGTTGTGTTTTTTTTATTGTATTTACTTTACTGGATTAAAGACTCTGTTTTCGCCAAGTCGCTTTTGGGTCCTCTTTCACCTGCATGACACCTTTCTGTATAGAGTTCAGGACAGTTATATAGACACCCTCACGCCTTTCTGTATAGAGTTCAGGACAGTTATGTAGACACCCTCACACCTTTCTGTATAGAGTTCAGGACAGTTATATAGACACCCTCACGCCTTTCTGTATAGAGTTCAGGACAGTTATATAGACACCCTCACGCCTTTCTGTATAGAGTTCAGGACAGTTATGTAGACACCCTCACACCTTTCTGTATAGAGTTCAGGACAGTTATATAGGCACCCCCACACCTTTCTGTATAGAGTTCATGACAGTTACAGTGCCTTGCGAAAGTATTCGTCCCCCTTGAACTTTGCGACCTTTTGCCACATTTCAGGCTTCAAACATAAAGATATAAAACTGTATTTTTTTGTGAAGAATCAACAACAAAGGGGACACAATCATGAAGTGGAACGACATTTATTGGATATTTCAAACTTTTTTAACAAAAATCAAAAACTGAAAAATTGGGCGTGCAAAATTATTCAGCCCCTTTACTTTCAGTGCAGCAAACTCTCTCCAGAAGTTCAGTGAGGATCTCTGAATGATCCAATGTTGACCTAAATGACTAATGATGATAAATACAATCCACCTGTGTGTAATAAAGTCTCCGTATAAATGCACCTGCACTGTGATAGTCTCAGAGGTCCGTTAAAAGCGCAGAGAGCATCATGAAGAACAAGGAACACACCAGGCAGGTCCGAGATACTGTTGTGAAGACGTTTAAAGCCGGATTTGGATACAAAACAATTTCCCAAGCTTTAAACATCCCAAGGAGCACTGTGCAAGCGATAATATTGAAATGGAAGGAGTATCAGACCACTGCAAATCTACCAAGACCTGGCCGTCCCTCTAAACTTTCAGCTCATACAAGGAGAAGACTGATCAGAGATGCAGCCAAGAGGCCAATGATCACTCTGGATGAACTGCAGAGATCTACAGCTGAGGTGGGAGACTCTGTCCATTGGACAACAATCAGTCGTATATTGCACAAATCTGGCCTTTAAGGAAGAGTGGCAAGAAGAAAGCCATTTCTAAAAGATATCCATAAAAAGTGTTGTTTAAAGTTTGCCACAAGCCACCTGGGAGACACACCAAACATGTGGAAGAAGGTGCTCTGGTCAGATGAAACCAAAACTGAACTTTTTGGCAACAATGCAAAACGTTATGTTTGGCGTAAAAGCAACACAGCTCATCACCCTGAACACGCCATCCCCACTGTCAAACATGGTGGTGGCAGCATCATGGTTTGGGCCTGCTTTTCTTCAGCAGGGACAGGGAAGATGGTTAAAATTGGGTTGGAGCGAGCGGTCGCATCGGCACTTCGCTCCGCAGGTAGTATAACTTTTTCATTACATTTCATTATAGTACAACGGTTTGATTTGTCTAATCTTAGCAATTTCTTCTTAGCTAGCTACATAGCCGTCTTTATATCAAAGATAATTGCGTAATTATCATATTTCGTCGTCCTAACGTAGTCTACACTGCTATCTGCCCTATCTGCCCAGCAGCTAGCCAGCTAGCAAACGTCCACCGATTAGCTGCACTGTAGAAACTATTACACTCAACTGAACGACTTGATTAGTGTAGTGTTAGCTAGCTACATAGCTGTCTTTGCTGTCTTCATATCCAATATAATTGTGTAGTTTAGAGTGTGTAGTCTTAGAGTGATTATCTTAATTTACCGAGGTTAGCTAGCCAGCTATTTGTCGTCCTTAACGTAGGAGACTCTGCTAGCTAGCCAACGCTAGCCAACGTCTTCTGAATAGAACTCAACAACCCGGTCGCATTCACAGGTAGTATCACATTTTCATTTCATCTCATTACAGTACAACGGTTTGATTTGTTTGATCGTAGCTAGCTACATAGCTAGCTACATAGCCATCTTTGTATCAAAGATAATTGTGTAGTCTAGAGCGATTTTCTAGGTTAGCTAGCCAGCTATTGTCGTTCTTTTAACGCAACGTAACGTAATCAACACTGCTAGCTAGCCAGCTAGCCCCCGAATAGCAGCACTGTCGAAACTATTACACTCAACGGAATGACTTGATTAGTGTAGTGTCAACAACGCAGCCACTGCCAGCTGGTCTACAAAGTCAACAACGCAGCCACTGCCAGCTAGCCTACTTCAGCAGTACTGTATCATTTTAATCATTTTAGTCAATAAGATTCTTGCTACGTAAGCTTAACTTTCTGAACATTCGAGACGTGTAGTCCACTTGTCATTCCAATCTCCTTTGAATTAGCGTAGCCTCTTCTGTAGCCTGTCAACTATGTGTCTGTCTATCCCTGTTCTCTCCTCTCTGCACAGACCATACAAACGCTCCACACCGAGCGGCCGCGGCCACCCTAATCTGGTGGTCCCAGCGCGCACGACCCACGTGGAGTTCCAGGTCTCCGGTAGCCTCTGGAACTGCCGATCTGCGGCCAACAAGGCAGAGTTCATCTCAGCCTATGCCTCCCTCCAGTCCCTCGACTTCTTGGCACTGACGGAAACATGGATCACCACAGACAACACTGCTACTCCTACTGCTCTCTCTTCGTCCACCCACGTGTTCTCGCACACCCCGAGAGCTTCTGGTCAGCGGGGTGGTGGCACCGGGCATCCTCATCTCTCCCAAGTGGTCATTCTCTCTTTCTCCCCTTACCCATCTGTCTATCGCCTCCTTTGAATTCCATGCTGTCACAGTTACCAGCCCTTTCAAGCTTAACATCCTTATCATTTATCGCCCTCCAGGTTCCCTCGGAGAGTTCATCAATGAGCTTGATGCCTTGATAAGCTCCTTTCCTGAGGACGGCTCACCTCTCACAGTTCTGGGCGACTTTAACCTCCCCACGTCTACCTTTGACTCATTCCTCTCTGCCTCCTTCTTTCCACTCCTCTCCTCTTTTGACCTCACCCTCTCACCTTCCCCCCTACTCACAAGGCAGGCAATACGCTCGACCTCATCTTTACTAGATGCTGTTCTTCCACTAACCTCATTGCAACTCCCCTCCAAGTCTCCGACCACCACCTTGTATCCTTTTCCCTCTCGCTCTCACCCAACACTTCCCACACTGCCCCTACTCGGATGGTATCGCGCCGTCCCAACCTTCGCTCTCTCTCCCCCGCTACTCTCTCCTCTTCCATCCTATCATCTCTTCCCTCTGCTCAAACCTTCTCCAACCTATCTCCTGATTCTGCCTCCTCAACCCTCCTCTCCTCCCTTTCTGCATCCTTTGACTCTCTATGTCCCCTATCCTCCAGGCCTGCTCGGTCCTCCCCTCCCGCTCCGTGGCTCGACGACTCATTGCGAGCTCACAGAACAGGGCTCCGGGCAGCCGAGCGGAAATGGAGGAAAACTCGCCTCCCTGCGGACCTGGCATCCTTTCACTCCCTCCTCTCTACATTTTCCTCCTCTGTCTCTGCTGCTAAAGCCACTTTCTACCACTCTAAATTCCAAGCATCTGCCTCTAACCCTAGGAAGCTCTTTGCCACCTTCTGCTCCCTCCTGAATCCTCCTACCTCTCTGCAGATGACTTCGTCAACCATTTTGAAAAGAAGGTTGACGACATCCGATCCTCGTTTGCTAAGTCAAACGACACCGCTGGTTCTGCTCACACTGCCCTACCCTGTGCTCTGACCTCTTTCTCCCCTCTCTCTACAGATGAAATCTCACGTCTTGTAACGGCCGGCCGCCCAACAACCTGCCCGCTTGACCCTATCCCCTCCTCTCTTCTCCAGACCATTTACGGAGACCTTCTCCCTTACCTCACCTCGCTCATCAACTCATCCCTGACCGCTGGCTACGTCCCTTCCGTCTTCAAGAGAGCGAGAGTTGCACCCCTTCTGAAAAAACCTACACTCGATCCCTCCGATGTCAACAACTACAGACCAGTATCCCTTCTTTCTTTTCTCTCCAAAACTCTTGAACCGTCCTTGGCCAGCTCTCCCGCTATCTCTCTCTGAATGACCTACTTGATCCAAATCAGTCAGGTTTCAAGACTAGTCATTCAACTGAGACTGCTCTTCTCTGTATCACGGAGGCGCTCCGCACCGCTAAAGCTAACTCTCTCTCCTCTGCTCTCATCCTTCTAGACCTATCCTTATCGACCTATCGGCCTTCGATACTGTGAACCATCAGATCCTCCTCTCCACCCTCTCCGAGTTGGGCATCTCCGGCGCGGCCCACGCTTGGATTGCGTCCTACCTGACAGGTCGCTCCTACCAGGTGGCGTGGCGAGAATCTGTCTCCTCACCACGCGCTCTCACCACTGGTGTCCCCCAGGGCTCTGTTCTAGGCCCTCTCCTATTCTCGCTATACACCAAGTCACTTGGCTCTGTCATAACCTCACATGGTCTCTCCTATCATTGCTATGCAGACGACACACAATTAATCTTCTCTTTCCCCCTTCTGATGACCAGGTGGCGAATCGCATCTCTGCATGTCTGGCAGACATATCAGTGTGGATGATGGATCACCACCTCAAGCTGAACCTCGGCAAGACTGAGCTGCTCTTCCTCCCGGGGAAGGACTGCCCGTTCCATGATCTCGCCATCACGGTTGACAACTCCATTGTGTCCTCCTCCCAGAGCGCTAAGAACCTTGGCGTGATCCTGGACAACACCCTGTCGTTCTCAACTAACATCAAGGCGGTGGCCCGTTCCTGTAGGTTCATGCTCTACAACATCCGCAGAGTACGACCCTGCCTCACACAGGAAGCGGCGCAGGTCCTAATCCAGGCACTTGTCATCTCCCGTCTGGATTACTGCAACTCGCTGTTGGCTGGGCTCCCTGCCTGTGCCATTAAACCCCTACAACTCATCCAGAACGCCGCAGCCCGTCTGGTGTTCAACCTTCCCAAGTTCTCTCACGTCACCCCGCTCCTCTGCTCTCTCCACTGGCTTCCAGTTGAAGCTCGCATCCGCTACAAGACCATGGTGCTTGCCTACGGAGCTGTGAGGGGGAACGGCACCTCAGTACCTCCAGGCTCTGATCAGGCCCTACACCCAAACAAGGGCACTGCGTTCATCTACCTCTGGCCTGCTCGCCTCCCTACCACTGAGGAAGTACAGTTCCCGCTCAGCCCAGTCAAAACTGTTCGCTGCTCTGGCCCCCCAATGGTGGAACAAACTCCCTCACGACGCCAGGACAGCGGAGTCAATCACCACCTTCCGGAGACACCTGACACCCCACCTCTTTAAGGAATACCTAGGAAAGGATAAGTAATCCCTCTCACCCCCCCCCTTTTAAGATTTAGATGCACTATTGTAAAGTGACTGTTCCACTGGATGTCATAAGGTGAATGGACCAATTTGTAAGTCGCTCTGGATAAGAGCGTCTGCTAAATGACTTAAATGTAATGTAAATGTAAGATGGATGGAGCCAAATACAGGACCATTCTGGAAGAAAACCTGATGGAGTCTGCAAAAGACCTGAGACTGGGACGGAGATTTGTCTTCCAACAAGACAATGATCCAAAACATAAAGCAAAATCTACAATGGAATGGTTCAAAAATAAACATATCCAGGTGTTAGAATGGCCAAGTCAAAGTCCAGACCTGAATCCAATCGAGAATCTGTGGAAAGAACTGAAAACTGCTGTTCACAAATGCTCTCCATCCAACCTCACTGAGCTCGAGCTGTTTTGCAAGGAGGAATGGGAAAAAATTTCAGTCTCTCGTTGTGCAAAACTAATAGAGACATACCCCAAGCGACTTACAGCTGTAATCGCAGCAAAAGGTGGTGCTACAAAGTATTAACTTAAGGGGGCTGAATAATTTTGCACGCCCAATTTTTCAGTTTTTTATTTGTTAAAAAAGTTTTAAATATCCAATAAATGTTGTTCCACTTCATGATTGTGTCCCACTTGTTGATTCTTCACAAAAAATACAGTTTTATATTTTTATGTTTGAAGCCTGAAATGTGGCAAAAGGTCGCAAAGTTCAAGGGGGCCGAATACTTTTGCAAGGCACTGTATATAGGCACCCTCACACCTTTCTTTATAGAGTTCAGGACAGTTATATAGGTACCCTCACACCTTTCTGTATAGAGTTCAGGACAGTTATATAGGCACCCTCACACCTTTCTTCATAGAGTTCAGGACAGTTATATAGGTACCCCCACACCTTTACATTTAACATTTACATTTAAGTCATTTAGCAGACGCTCTTATCCAGAGCGACTTACAAATTGGTCCATTCACCTTATGACATCCAGTGGAACAGTCACTTTACAATAGTGCATCTAAATCTTAAAAGGGGGGGGGGTGAGAGGGATTACTTATCCTTTCCTAGGTATTCCTTAAAGAGGTGGGGTGTCAGGTGTCTCCGGAAGGTGGTGATTGACTCCGCTGTCCTGGCGTCGAGGGGAGTTTGTTCCACCATTGGGGGGCCAGAGCAGCGAACAGTTTTGACTGGGCTGAGCGGGAACTGTACTTCCTCAGTGGTAGGGAGGCGAGCAGGCCATAGGTGGATGAACGCAATGCCCTTGTTTGGGTGTAGGGCCTGATCAGAGCCTGGAGGTACTGAGGTGCCGTTCCCCTCACAGCTCCGTAGGCAAGCACCATGGTCTTGTAGCGGATGCGAGCTTCAACTGGAAGCCAGTGGAGAGAGCGGAGGAGCGGGGTGACGTGAGAGAACTTGGGAAGGTTGAACACCAGACGGGCTGCGGCGTTCTGGATGAGTTGTAGGGGTTTAATGGCACAGGCAGGGAGCCCAGCCAACAGCGAGTTGCAGTAATCCAGACGGGAGATGACAAGTGCCTGGATTAGGACCTGCGCCGCTTCCTGTGTGAGGCAGGGTCGTACTCTGCGGATGTTGTAGAGCATGAACCTACAGGAACGGGCCACCCCCTTGATGTTAGTTGAGAACGACAGGGTGTTGTCCAGGATCACGCCAAGGTTCTTAGCGCTCTGGGAGGAGGACACAATGGAGTTGTCAACCGTGATGGCGAGATCATGGAACGGGCAGTCCTTCCCCGGGAGGAAGAGCAGCTCCGTCTTGCCGAGGTTCAGCTTGAGGTGGTGATCCGTCATCCACACTGATATGTCTGCCAGACATGCAGAGATGCGATTCGCCACCTGGTCATCAGAAGGGGGAAAGGAGAAGATTAATTGTGTGTCGTCTGCATAGCAATGATAGGAGAGACCATGTGAGGTTATGACAGAGCCAAGTGACTTGGTGTATAGCGAGAATAGGAGAGGGCCTAGAACAGAGCCCTGGGGGACACCAGTGGTGAGAGCGCGTGGTGAGGAGACAGATTCTCGCCACGCCACCTGGTAGGAGCGACCTGTCAGATAGGACGCAATCCAAGCGTGGGCCGCGCCGGAGATGCCCAACTCGGAGAGGGTGGAGAGGAGGATCTGATGGTTCACAGTATCGAAGGCAGCCGATAGGTCTAGAAGGATGAGAGCAGAGGAGAGAGAGTTAGCTTTAGCGGTGCGGAGCGCCTCCGTGATACAGAGAAGAGCAGTCTCAGTTGAATGACTAGTCTTGAAACCTGACTGATTTGGATCAAGAAGGTCATTCTGAGAGAGATAGCGGGAGAGCTGGCCAAGGACGGCACGTTCAAGAGTTTTGGAGAGAAAAGAAAGAAGGGATACTGGTCTGTAGTTGTTGACATCGGAGGGATCGAGTGTAGGTTTTTTCAGAAGGGGTGCAACTCTCGCTCTCTTGAAGACGGAAGGGACGTAGCCAGCGGTCAGGGATGAGTTGATGAGCGAGGTGAGGTAAGGGAGAAGGTCTCCGTAAATGGTCTGGAGAAGAGAGGAGGGGATAGGGTCAAGCGGGCAGGTTGTTGGGCGGTCGGCCGTCACAAGACGCGAGATTTCATCTGGAGAGAGAGGGGAGAAAGAGGTCAGAGCACAGGGTAGGGCAGTGTGAGCAGAACCAGCGGTGTCGTTTGACTTAGCAAACGAGGATCGGATGTTGTCGACCTTCTTTTCAAAATGGTTGACGAAGTCATCTGCAGAGAGGGAGGAGGGGGGGAGGAGGATTCAGGAGGGAGGAGAAGGTGGCAAAGAGCTTCCTATGGTTAGAGGCAGAAGCTTGGAATTTAGAGTGGTAGAAAGTGGCTTTAGCAGCAGAGACAGAAGAGGAAAATGTAGAGAGGAGGGAGCGAAAGGATGCCAGGTCCGCAGGGAGGCGAGTTTTCCTCCATTTCCGCTCGGCTGCCCGGAGCCCTGTTCTGTGAGCTCGCAATGAGTCGTCGAGCCACGGAGCGGGAGGGGAGGACCGAGCCGGCCTGGAGGATAGGGGGCATAGAGAGTCAAAGGATGCAGAAAGGGAGGAGAGGAGGGTTGAGGAGGCAGAATCAGGAGATAGGTTGGAGAAGGTTTGAGCAGAGGGAAGAGATGATAGGATGGAAGAGGAGAGAGTAGCGGGGGAGAGAGAGCAAAGGTTGGGACGGCGCGATACTATCCGAGTAGGGGCAGTGTGGGAAGTGTTGGATGAGAGCGAGAGGGAACGGGAAAAGCGAGAGGGAAAAGGATACAAGGTAGTGGTCGGAGACTCGGAGGGGAGTTGCAATGAGGTTAGAGTTCAGGACAGTTATATAGGCACCCTCACACCTTTCTGTATAGAGTTCAGGACAGTTATATAGGCACCCCCACACCTTTCTTTATAGAGATCAGGACAGTTATATAGGCACCCTCATGGCTACAGGAAGCTCATTGATGGCTACAGGAAGCGTTTGTCTGCAGTTATCTCGGCCAGTACTAGCTCCAGGTTGGCTATAATCTTGTCCATGCCATTTGTCTTTATTTTCTAATTTAAAATTTAAAACCTAAATGGATTAAGGTTCTGATGGGGTTAGATGGACTAAAGTTCTGATGGGGTTAGACGGACTAAGGTTCTGATGGGGTTAGACAGACTAAGGTTCTGATGGGGTTAGACACACTAAGGTTCTGATGGGGTTAGACACACTAAGGTTCTGATGGGGTTAGACACACTAAGGTTCTGATGGGGTTAGACGGACTAAGGTTCTGATGGGGTTAGACGGACTAAGGTTCTGATTGTTATGCAGGTGAATGAGGACCCAAAAGCGACTTAACGGAAACAGAGTCTTTATTCCAGTCTTAAACAAAAGCGATAATCCTGGATATTATCTAGGTAAAAGCAAAAACAGGAAAACTGAAATCCACTCGTCAGTAGAGAGGAATGACTGGAGACACGACCACAGACTGCAGGTCGCTTCGGGAAGGCACCGGCCGTAGCTGACATTGACACCTGCTCACACGCAGCATCTGAAGAAGGTAAAACACGACAGGGCGGAACAAGGACACAGAACAGCGAACATCAAACAAGGATCCGACAAGGACAGAAGCGGAAACAGAGGGAAAAATAGGGACTCTAATCAGAGGGCAAAATAGGGGACAGGTGTGAAAAGAGTAAATGAGGTAGTTAGGAGAATGAGGAACAGCTGGGAGCAGGAACGGAACGATAGAGAGAGAGAGCGAGAGAGGGAGAGAGGGAGGGGGAGAGAGGGATAGAAAGAACCTAATAAGACCAGCAGAGGGAAACGAATAGAAGGGAAGCACAGAGACAAGACATGATAATCAATGACAAAACATGACAGTACCCCCACTCACCGAGCGCCTCCTGGCGCACTCGAGGAGGAACCCTGGCGGCAACGGAGGAAATCATCAATCAACGAACGGTCCAGCACGTCCCGAGATGGAACCCAACTCCTCTCCTCAGGACCGTAAACCCTCCCAATCCACTAAGTACTGGTGACCACGTCCCCGAGAACGCATGTCCATGATCTTCCGTACCTTGTAAATAGGTGCGCCCTCGACAAGGACGGGGGGAGGGAAGACGAACGGGGCGCGAAGAAAAGGCTTGACACAGGAGACATGGAAGACAGGGTGGACGCGACGAAGATGTCGCGGAAGAAGCAGTCGCACAGCGACAGGATTGACGACCTGAGAGACACGGAACGGACCAATGAACCGCGGAGTCAACTTGCGAGAAGCTGTCGTAAGGGGAAGGTTACGAGTGGAAAGCCACACTCTCTGACCGCGACAATACCTAGGACTCTTAATCCTACGTTTATTGGCGGCTCTCACAGTCTGCGCCCTGTAACGGCAAAGTGCAGACCTGACCCTCCTCCAGGTGCGCTCACAACGTTGGACAAAAGCCTGAGCGGAGGGAACGCTGGACTCGGCGAGCTGGGACGAGAACAGAGGAGGCTGGTACCCAAGACTACTTTGAAACGGAGATAGCCCGGTAGCAGACGAAGGAAGCGAGTTGTGAGCGTATTCTGCCCAGGGGAGCTGTTCTGCCCAAGACGCAGGGTTTCGAAAAGAAAGGCTGCGTAATATGCGACCAATCGTCTGATTGGCCCTTTCTGCTTGACCGTTAGACTGGGGATGAAAACCGGAAGAGAGACTGACGGAAGCACCAATCAAACGACAGAACTCCCTCCAAAACTGTGACGTGAATTGCGGGCCTCTGTCTGAAACGGCGTCTAACGGGAGGCCATGAATTCTGAACACATTCTCAATGATGATTTGTGCCGTCTCCTTAGCGGAAGGAAGCTTAGCGAGGGGAATGAAATGTGCCGCCTTAGAGAACCTATCGACAACCGTAAGAATCACAGTCTTCCCCGCAGACGAAGGCAGACCGGTAATAAAGTCTAAGGCGATGTGAGACCATGGTCAAGAAGGAATGGGAAGCGGTCTGAGACGACCGGCAGGAGGAGAGTTACCTGACTTAGTCTGCGCGCAGTCCGAACAAGCAGCCACGAAACGGCGCGTGTCACGCTCCTGAGTAGGCCACCAAAACCGCTGGCGAATAGAAGCAAGCGTACCCCGAACGCCGGGGTGGCCAGCTAACTTGGCAGAGTGAGCCCACTGAAGAACAGCCAGACGAGTAGAGACAGGAACGAAAAGAAGGTTACTAGGACAAGCGCGCGGCGACGCAGTGTGAGTGAGTGCTTGCTTTACCTGTCTCTCAATTCCCCAGACAGTCAACCCGACAACACGCCCTTCAGGGAGAATCCCCTCGGGGTCGGTAGAAGCCACAGAAGAACTAAAGAGACGGGATAAGGCATCAGGCTTGGTGTTCTTATTACCCGGGCGATAAGAAATCACGAACTCGAAACGAGCGAAAAACAACGCCCAACGAGCTTGACGTGCATTAAGTCGTTTGGCAGAACGGATGTACTCAAGGTTCTTATGGTCAGTCCAAACGACAAAAGGAACGGTCGCCCCCTCCAACCACTGTCGCCATTCGCCTAGGGCTAAGCGGATGGCGAGCAGTTCGCGGTTACCCACATCATAGTTGCGTTCCGATGGCGACAGGCGATGAGAAAAATAAGCGCAAGGATGGACCTTATCGTCAGAATGGAAGCGCTGGGATAGAATGGCTCCCACGCCCACCTCTGAAGCGTCAAACTCGACAATGAATTGTTTAGTGACGTCAGGAGTAACAAGGATAGGAGCGGATGTAAAACGCTTCTTGAGGAGATCAAAAGCTCCCTGGGCGGAATCGGACCACTTAAAGCACGTCTTGACAGAAGTAAGAGCTGTGAGAGGGGCAGCAACTTGACCGAAATTACGAATGAAACGCCGATAGAAATTAGCGAAACCTAGAAAGCGCTGCAACTCGACACGTGACTTTGGAACGGGCCAATCACTGACAGCCTGGACCTT
The DNA here is from genome assembly GCF_021184085.1 of Oncorhynchus gorbuscha. NCBI lineage: Eukaryota > Metazoa > Chordata > Actinopteri > Salmoniformes > Salmonidae > Oncorhynchus > Oncorhynchus gorbuscha. The sequence continues at coordinate 4,987,474 of NC_060189.1, forward strand.
AGCGGGATCCATCTGAATGCCTTCAGCGGAAATAACAGAACCGAGAAATGTGACAGAGGAGACATGAAAGGCGCACTTCTCAGCCTTCACGTAGAGACAATTCTCTAAAAGGCGCTGG
>NC_060189.1:4987691-4997691 GCF_021184085.1 Oncorhynchus gorbuscha
AAATCTTAAAAGGGGGGGTGAGAGGGATTACTTATCCTTTCCTAGGTATTCCTTAAAGAGGTGGGGTGTCAGGTGTCTCCGGAAGGTGGTGATTGACCCGCTGTCCTGGCGTCGAGGGGAGTTTGTTCCACCATTGGGGGCCAGAGCAGCGAACAGTTTTGACTGGGCTGAGCGGGAACTGTACTTCCTCAGTGGTAGGGAGGCGAGCAGGCCATAGGTGGATGAACGCAATGCCCTTGTTTGGGTGTAGGGCCTGATCAGAGCCTGGAGGTACTGAGGTGCCGTTCCCTCACAGCTCCGTAGGCAAGCACCATGGTCTTGTAGCGGATGCGAGCTTCAACTGGAAGCCAGTGGAGAGAGCGGAGGAGCGGGGTGACGGAGAGAACTTGGGAAGGTTGAACACCAGACGGGCTGCGGCGTTCTGGATGAGTTGTAGGGGTTTAATGGCACAGGCAGGAGCCCAGCCAACAGCGAGTTGCAGTAATCCAGACGGGAGATGACAAGTGCCTGGATTAGGACCTGCGCCGCTTCCTGTGTGAGGCAGGGTCATTACTCTGCGGATGTTGTAGAGCATGAACCTACAGGAACGGGCCACCGCCTTGATGTTAGTTGAGAACGACAGGGTGTTGTCCAGGATCACGCCAAGGTTCTTAGCGCTCTGGGAGGAGGACACAATGGAGTTGTCAACCGTGATGGCGAGATCATGGAACGGGCAGTCCTTCCCGGGAGGAAGAGCAGCTCCGTCTTGCCGAGGTTCAGCTTGAGGTGGTGATCCGTCATCCACACTGATATGTCTGCCAGACATGCAGAGATGCGATTCGCCACCTGGTCATCAGAAGGGGGAAAGGAGAAGATTAATTGTGTGTCGTCTGCATAGCAATGATAGGAGAGACCATGTGAGGTTATGACAGAGCCAAGTGACTTGGTGTATAGCGAGAATAGGAGAGGGCCTAGAACAGAGCCCTGGGGGACACCAGTGGTGAGAGCGCGTGGTGAGGAGACAGATTCTCGCCACGCCACCTGGTAGGAGCGACCTGTCAGATAGGACGCAATCCAAGCGTGGGCCGCGCCGGAGATGCCCAACTCGGAGAGGGTGGAGAGGAGGATCTGATGGTTCACAGTATCGAAGGCAGCCGATAGGTCTAGAAGGATGAGAGCAGAGGAGAGAGAGTTAGCTTTAGCGGTGCGGAGCGCCTCCGTGATACAGAGAAGAGCAGTCTCAGTTGAATGACTAGTCTTGAAACCTGACTGATTTGGATCAAGAAGGTCATTCTGAGAGAGATAGCGGGAGAGCTGGCCAAGGACGGCACGTTCAAGAGTTTTGGAGAGAAAAGAAAGAAGGGATACTGGTCTGTAGTTGTTGACATCGGAGGGATCGAGTGTAGGTTTTTTCAGAAGGGGTGCAACTCTCGCTCTCTTGAAGACGGAAGGGACGTAGCCAGCGGTCAGGGATGAGTTGATGAGCGAGGTGAGGTAAGGGAGAAGGTCTCCGTAAATGGTCTGGAGAAGAGAGGAGGGGATAGGGTCAAGCGGGCAGGTTGTTGGGCGGTCGGCCGTCACAAGACGCGAGATTTCATCTGGAGAGAGAGGGAGAAAGAGGTCAGAGCACAGGGTAGGGCAGTGTGAGCAGAACCAGCGGTGTCGTTTGACTTAGCAAACGAGGATCGGATGTTGTCGACCTTCTTTTCAAAATGGTTGACGAAGTCATCTGCAGAGAGGGAGGAGGGGGGGAGGAGGATTCAGGAGGGAGGAGAAGGTGGCAAAGAGCTTCCTATGGTTAGAGGCAGAAGCTTGGAATTTAGAGTGGTAGAAAGTGGCTTTAGCAGCAGAGACAGAAGAGGAAAATGTAGAGAGGAGGGAGCGAAAGGATGCCAGGTCCGCAGGGAGGCGAGTTTTCCTCCATTTCCGCTCGGCTGCCCGGAGCCCTGTTCTGTGAGCTCGCAATGAGTCGTCGAGCCACGGAGCGGGAGGGAGGACCGAGCCGGCCTGGAGGATAGGGGCATAGAGAGTCAAAGGATGCAGAAAGGGAGGAGAGGAGGGTTGAGGAGGCAGAATCAGGAGATAGGTTGGAGAAGGTTTGAGCAGAGGGAAGAGATGATAGGATGGAAGAGGAGAGAGTAGCGGGGAGAGAGAGAGCAAAGGTTGGGACGGCGCGATACTATCCGAGTAGGGGCAGTGTGGGAAGTGTTGGATGAGAGCGAGAGGGAACGGGAAAAGCGAGAGGGAAAAGGATACAAGGTAGTGGTCGGAGACTCGGAGGGGAGTTGCAATGAGGTTAGAGTTCAGGACAGTTATATAGGCACCCTCACACCTTTCTGTATAGAGTTCAGGACAGTTATATAGGCACCCCCACACCTTTCTTTATAGAGATCAGGACAGTTATATAGGCACCCTCATGGCTACAGGAAGCTCATTGATGGCTACAGGAAGCGTTTGTCTGCAGTTATCTCGGCCAGTACTAGCTCCAGGTTGGCTATAATCTTGTCCATGCCATTTGTCTTTATTTTCTAATTTAAAATTTAAAACCTAAATGGATTAAGGTTCTGATGGGGTTAGATGGACTAAAGTTCTGATGGGGTTAGACGGACTAAGGTTCTGATGGGGTTAGACAGACTAAGGTTCTGATGGGGTTAGACACACTAAGGTTCTGATGGGGTTAGACACACTAAGGTTCTGATGGGGTTAGACACACTAAGGTTCTGATGGGGTTAGACGGACTAAGGTTCTGATGGGGTTAGACGGACTAAGGTTCTGATTGTTATGCAGGTGAATGAGGACCCAAAAGCGACTTAACGGAAACAGAGTCTTTATTCCAGTCTTAAACAAAAGCGATAATCCTGGATATTATCTAGGTAAAAGCAAAAACAGGAAAACTGAAATCCACTCGTCAGTAGAGAGGAATGACTGGAGACACGACCACAGACTGCAGGTCGCTTCGGGAAGGCACCGGCCGTAGCTGACATTGACACCTGCTCACACGCAGCATCTGAAGAAGGTAAAACACGACAGGGCGGAACAAGGACACAGAACAGCGAACATCAAACAAGGATCCGACAAGGACAGAAGCGGAAACAGAGGGAAAAATAGGGACTCTAATCAGAGGGCAAAATAGGGGACAGGTGTGAAAAGAGTAAATGAGGTAGTTAGGAGAATGAGGAACAGCTGGGAGCAGGAACGGAACGATAGAGAGAGAGAGCGAGAGAGGGAGAGAGGGAGGGGGAGAGAGAGGGATAGAAAGAACCTAATAAGACCAGCAGAGGGAAACGAATAGAAGGGAAGCACAGAGACAAGACATGATAATCAATGACAAAACATGACAGTACCCCCCCACTCACCGAGCGCCTCCTGGCGCACTCGAGGAGGAACCCTGGCGGCAACGGAGGAAATCATCAATCAACGAACGGTCCAGCACGTCCCGAGATGGAACCCAACTCCTCTCCTCAGGACCGTAAACCCTCCCAATCCACTAAGTACTGGTGACCACGTCCCCGAGAACGCATGTCCATGATCTTCCGTACCTTGTAAATAGGTGCGCCCTCGACAAGGACGGGGGGAGGGAAGACGAACGGGGGCGCGAAGAAAAGGCTTGACACAGGAGACATGGAAGACAGGGTGGACGCGACGAAGATGTCGCGGAAGAAGCAGTCGCACAGCGACAGGATTGACGACCTGAGAGACACGGAACGGACCAATGAACCGCGGAGTCAACTTGCGAGAAGCTGTCGTAAGGGGAAGGTTACGAGTGGAAAGCCACACTCTCTGACCGCGACAATACCTAGGACTCTTAATCCTACGTTTATTGGCGGCTCTCACAGTCTGCGCCCTGTAACGGCAAAGTGCAGACCTGACCCTCCTCCAGGTGCGCTCACAACGTTGGACAAAAGCCTGAGCGGAGGGAACGCTGGACTCGGCGAGCTGGGACGAGAACAGAGGAGGCTGGTACCCAAGACTACTTTGAAACGGAGATAGCCCGGTAGCAGACGAAGGAAGCGAGTTGTGAGCGTATTCTGCCCAGGGAGCTGTTCTGCCCAAGACGCAGGGTTTCGAAAAGAAAGGCTGCGTAATATGCGACCAATCGTCTGATTGGCCCTTTCTGCTTGACCGTTAGACTGGGGATGAAAACCGGAAGAGAGACTGACGGAAGCACCAATCAAACGACAGAACTCCCTCCAAAACTGTGACGTGAATTGCGGGCCTCTGTCTGAAACGGCGTCTAACGGGAGGCCATGAATTCTGAACACATTCTCAATGATGATTTGTGCCGTCTCCTTAGCGGAAGGAAGCTTAGCGAGGGGAATGAAATGTGCCGCCTTAGAGAACCTATCGACAACCGTAAGAATCACAGTCTTCCCCGCAGACGAAGGCAGACCGGTAATAAAGTCTAAGGCGATGTGAGACCATGGTCAAGAAGGAATGGGAAGCGGTCTGAGACGACCGGCAGGAGGAGAGTTACCTGACTTAGTCTGCGCGCAGTCCGAACAAGCAGCCACGAAACGGCGCGTGTCACGCTCCTGAGTAGGCCACCAAAACCGCTGGCGAATAGAAGCAAGCGTACCCCGAACGCCGGGGTGGCCAGCTAACTTGGCAGAGTGAGCCCACTGAAGAACAGCCAGACGAGTAGAGACAGGAACGAAAAGAAGGTTACTAGGACAGCGCGCGGCGACGCAGTGTGAGTGAGTGCTTGCTTTACCTGTCTCTCAATTCCCCAGACAGTCAACCCGACAACACGCCCTTCAGGGAGAATCCCCTCGGGGTCGGTAGAAGCCACAGAAGAACTAAAGAGACGGGATAAGGCATCAGGCTTGGTGTTCTTATTACCCGGGCGATAAGAAATCACGAACTCGAAACGAGCGAAAAACAACGCCCAACGAGCTTGACGTGCATTAAGTCGTTTGGCAGAACGGATGTACTCAAGGTTCTTATGGTCAGTCCAAACGACAAAAGGAACGGTCGCCCCCTCCAACCACTGTCGCCATTCGCCTAGGGCTAAGCGGATGGCGAGCAGTTCGCGGTTACCCACATCATAGTTGCGTTCCGATGGCGACAGGCGATGAGAAAAATAAGCGCAAGGATGGACCTTATCGTCAGAATGGAAGCGCTGGGATAGAATGGCTCCCACGCCCACCTCTGAAGCGTCAAACTCGACAATGAATTGTTTAGTGACGTCAGGAGTAACAAGGATAGGAGCGGATGTAAAACGCTTCTTGAGGAGATCAAAAGCTCCCTGGGCGGAATCGGACCACTTAAAGCACGTCTTGACAGAAGTAAGAGCTGTGAGAGGGGCAGCAACTTGACCGAAATTACGAATGAAACGCCGATAGAAATTAGCGAAACCTAGAAAGCGCTGCAACTCGACACGTGACTTTGGAACGGGCCAATCACTGACAGCCTGGACCTTAGCGGGATCCATCTGAATGCCTTCAGCGGAAATAACAGAACCGAGAAATGTGACAGAGGAGACATGAAAGGCGCACTTCTCAGCCTTCACGTAGAGACAATTCTCTAAAAGGCGCTGGGGAGTACACGTCGAACGTGCTGAACATGAATCTCGAGTGACGGTGAAAAAATCAGGATATCGTCAAGGTAGACGAAAACAAAGATGTTCAGCATGTCTCTCAGTACATCATTAACTAATGCCTGAAAGACAGCTGGAGCATTAGCGAGACCGAACGGCAGAACCCGGTATTCAAAATGCCCTAACGGAGTGTTAAACGCCGTTTTCCACTCGTCCCCCTCTCTGATGCGCACGAGATGGTAAGCATTACGAAGGTCCAACTTAGTAAAGAACCTGGCTCCCTGCAGAATTTCAAAGGCTGACGACATAAGGGGAAGCGGATAACGATTCTTAACCGTTATGTCATTCAGCCCTCGATAATCCACGCAGGGGCGCAGAGTACCGTCCTTCTTCTTAACAAAAAAACCCCCCGCTCCGGCGGGAGAGGAAGAAGGCACCACGGTACCGGCGTCGAGAGAAACAGACAAATAATCCTCGAGAGCCTTACGTTCGGGAGCCGACAGAGAGTATAGTCTACCCCGAGGGGGAGTGGTCCCCGGAAGGAGATCAATACAACAATCATACGACCGGTGAGGAGGAAGGGAGTTGGCTCTGGACCGACTGAAGACCGTGCGCAGATCATGATATTCCTCCGGCACTCCTGACAAATCACCAGGTTCCTCCTGAGAAGAGGGGACAGAAGAAACAGGAGGGATAGCAGACATTAAACACTTCACATGACAAGAAACGTTCCAGGATAGGATAGAATTACTAGACAAATTAATAGAAGGATTATGACATACTAGCCAGGGATGACCCAAAACAACAGGTGTAAAAGGTGAACGAAAAATCAAAAAGGAAATGGTCTCACTGTGGTTACCAGATACTGTGAGGGTTAAAGGTAGTGTCTCACATCTGATACTGGGGAGAAGACTACCATCTAAGGCGAACATGGGCGTGGGCTTCCCTAACTGTCTGAGAGGAATGTCATGTTTCCGAGCCCATGCTTCGTCCATAAAACAACCCTCAGCCCCAGAGTCTATCAAGGCACTGCAGGAAGCAGCCGAACCGGTCCAGCGTAGATGGACCGACAAGGTAGTACAGGATCTTGATGGAGAGACCTGAGTAGTAGCGCTCACCAGTAGCCCTCCGCTTACTGATGAGCTCTGGCTTTTACTGGACATGAAATGACAAAATGTCCAGCAGAACCGCAATAGAGGCAAAGGCGGTTGGTGATCCTCCGTTCCCGCTCCTTAGTCGAGATGCGAATACCTCCCAGCTGCAGTCTCTGAGCCGGAGGGAGGAGATGGTTGAGATGCGGAGAGGGGGAACACCGTTAACGCGAGCTCTCTTCCACGAGCTCGGTGACGAAGATCTACCCGTCGTTCTATGCGGATGGCGAGTGCAATCAAAGAGTCCACGCTGGAAGGAACCTCCCGGGAGAGAATCTCATCTTTAACCTCAGCGTGGAGTCCCTCCAGAAAACGAGCGAGCAACGCCGGCTCGTTCCAGTCACTGGAGGCAGCAAGAGTGCGAAACTCTATAGAGTAATCCGTTATGGATCACCTTGACATAGGGAAGCCAGGGCCCTGGAAGCCTCCTTACCAAAAACTGAACGATCAAAAACCCGTATCATCTCCTCTTTAAAGTTCAGATAATTGTTAGAACACTCAGCCCTTGCCTCCCAGATAGCTGTGCCCCACTCCCGAGCCCGACCAGTAAGGAGTGAAATGACGTAAGCGATCCGAGCTCCCTCTCTTGAGTATGTGTTGGGTTGGAGAGAGAACACAATATCACACTGGGTGAGAAAGGAGCGGCACTCAGTGGGCTGCCCAGAGTAACATGGTGGGTTATTAACCCTAGGTTCCGGAGACTCGGAAGACCAGGAAGTAGCTGGTGGCACGAGACGAAGACTCTGAAACTGTCCTGAGAGGTCGGAATCCTGAGCGGCCAGGGTCTCAACGGCATGACGAGCAGCAGACAATTCCTGCTCGTGTCTGCCGAGCATTGCTCCCTGGATCTCGACGGCAGTGTTGCGAGAATCCGTAGTCGCTGGGTCCATTCTTGGTCGGATCCTTCTGTTATGCAGGTGAATGAGGACCCAAAAGCGACTTAACGGAAACAGAGTCTTTATTCCAGTCTTAAACAAAAGCGATAATCCTGGATATTATCTAGGTAAAAGCAAAAACAGGAAAACTGAAATCCACTCGTCAGTAGAGAGGAATGACTGGAGACGCGACCACAGACTGCAGGTCGCTTCGGGAAGGCACCGGCCGTAGCTGACATTGACACCTGCTCACACGCAGCATCTGAAGAAGGTAAAACACGACAGGGCGGAACAAGGACACAGAACAGCGAACATCAAACAAGGATCCGACAAGGACAGAAGCGGAAAACAGAGGGAGGAATAGGGACTCTAATCAGAGGGCAAAATAGGGGACAGGTGTGAAAAGAGTAAATGAGGTAGTTAGGAGAATGAGGAACAGCTGGGAGCAGGAATGGAACGATAGAGAGAGAGAGCGAGAGAGGGAGAGAGGGAGGGGGAGAGAGAGGGATAGAAAGAGGGAAAGAACCTAATAAGACCAGCAGAGGGAAACGAATAGAAGGGAAGCACAGAGACAAGACATGATAATCAATGACAAAACATGACACTGATGGGGTTAGACGGACTAAGGTTCTGATGGGGTTAGACGGACTAAGGTTCTGATGGGGTTAGACGGACTAAGGTTCTGATGGGGTTCGACTGACTAAGGTTCTGATTGGTTGTAGAGTCTGAGGTTCTGATGGTTTAGACAGACTAAGGTTCATCAGGCATATATGCATTCATTTAAAAGTATAGAAAAATGTATGTAGTAAATCACAGATTGCCCCTTTAACCTTTCACACTGTTATAGAACCTACTTAGGTGAGACTGACAGCCGTGGACAGGCACAGCGATCCAAGCGCTGTGTGTGTTTGTGTATAGATTGGCCTGCTCAGGAGTGTTTTCCATGTCTGATTCTCCTTCGGTTGACTCTGTGCCTCTCATGTGCCTCCCACTGCTGTTGCTGTTCTGTTGTTAGCATGCACTGGTTTGTGTCCTGCTCAGGAAGGGTGACTTGGTCACTGTTTAATTGGGTAAGGAACCACGTGTCCACATACCTTTGGTCATGTAGTGCATCTCTCTCTCCCCCTCTCTCTCTCTCTCTCTCTCTCTCTCTCTCTCTCTCTCTCTCTCTCTCTCTCTCTCTCTCTCTCTCTCTCTCTCTCTCTCTCTCTCTCTCTCTCCCCCCCCCAAAGTCTCCAATAGTGATTGATGTTCTAGTGCTAGTGCCCAGTGTTGTTCTTGAGTAGGCCAGACAACTAGTTATTTATAGAGAGTTTCTGAAGAGGCCTCTTCTAGGAGACGTATCCATGTCCTGATAAATGAAATTCCTTGGCCCCCTACTGTAACAATAGGACAGCAGTACGGCTTAAAGAGGCCTGCAGTGTCTGTGTGTGTGTGTCTGTGTGTGTGTGTGTGTGTTTGAGTGTGCCGATTCTGGTTGTCAAGCCCTTGTCTTGAGGCTAACCACACACACACACACACACACACACACACACACACACACACACACACACACACACACACACACACACACACACACACACACACACACACACACACACACACACACACACACACACACACACACACACACACACACACACACACACACACACACACACACACACACACACACACACACACACACACAGAGAGAGAGAGAGACAGCTAACCTTGGACACACACGCAATTCAGTCCCATTCAAAATCCTGTTTTTCCTAACCCATAAACCTCCCACTGCACTCAGGGTAGGAAACATCGTCACCACCGATAAATCTACGATAATCGAGAATTTCAATATTTTCCTACGCCTGGCCATGCTTTCCACCTGGCTACCCCTGCCCCAGTCAACAGCTCTGCACAGCAACTTACTGTCACGCCCTGACCTTTTTATGTCTCTATTTTGGTTTGGTCAGGGCGTGAGTTGGGGTGGGTATTCTATGTTTTGTGTTCAATGTTTTCTATTTCTTTGTTTTTGGCCGGGTATGGTTCTCAATCAGGGACAGCTGTCAATCGTTGTCTCTGATTGGGAACCATACTTACGTACCCTTTTTCCCCACCTGTGTTTGTGGGAGGTTGACTCTGTTTAGAGCACTTTGCTTTTGAGCTTCACGGTTTGTTTTTGTAGTGTTTGTTTGGCGTGATTTTGATCAAAATAAAGAACATGTACTCTCACCATGCTGCACCTTGGTCCTCTCCTTTGAGCAACCGTGACAGATGCCCAAGCCTCCCCCATTTCTCCTTCACCGAAATCCAGATAGCAGATGTTCCGAAAGAGCTGCAAAATCTGGACCCCTACAAATCAGCTGGGCTAGACAATCTCGCTTTGAGGACACTACAGTGCCACCAACACGGCCCGCTACCAAAACCTGCGGACTCTCCTTCTCCGTGGCCGACGTGAGTAAAACATTTCAACGTGT